>NC_140234.1:16447286-16477286 GCF_949987555.1 Borostomias antarcticus
CTGTTCATGAGGAGGTCAGTTCAAAATGCACCTACGCACAAGCACACACACACACACACACACACACACACACACACACACACACACACACACACACACACACACACACACACACACACACACACACACACACATCCATTCCATCTCCAGTACCAACATCTAAATGCAGCAGAGGTCATTAAGACCCATCCCGTAAACCGCTCCGACTTCCTCTCGTGTGCCTTGCAGGGCTCCAACCTGGTTTCAGTTTCCTCCGCTCACTACAGGGTGAGTCACTCGACAGAGGGAGGGAGGGGAAAATAAGGAGGGAGGACAGAGTGATGGAGTGACACTGAGGCCTGTACCTGACTCAGATCCCTCTGGACAGGAGCCCATGTTTACAGCCAGACCCAGGGAAAGTACCTGCCTCTCTCAGTGGTGGGTCAGACCCGGGTTACTCAGCTCCCTCCCTGGCAGGGCTCGCCTCACACTAACCATCCAGGAATAGACACTCGCCACTGGGCTGGAGCTCTTCCCTGGCTCGGTTATTCTTAGATTAGGTGGTTGATTACAAACCTGTTTGGCTTGTTGACAAACTCACTCGGCTACTGACACTGTGTTTTCGAGAGCCGTGCCCTACAGCCCTGCAGAACGCGGAGGTTAGTATTACTGGTCGTGCAGAGTTTCACACCTGTGGTCATACTTGGTACATCCTGTCTCTCTGTTGGGGATTAGTGGCTTTGAATAGGGATTTGTCCTCCCTTCTTTACAGTCACCTCCCCCAGAATCGAGAAGACGTGGTGTATTTGATTTAAAACCACAGTGTGAGTCCTCTTCCCGGTTCACGCATCTCCCTTTTATCGCTACAGTTCGTCCACAGTGGAACGTGAAAATATTTCCTCTTTCTCTTACCGAGGTGATATAGAGTCAGGGCCATTTCCATTGAGACTCTGCCCTAGGGTCCTCTATATGTATCACGGAGAAGCATGCCAAGGTTTCCATGGGGGTTTCCATGTGTTTACGGTTTCTCTGCAGCAAACCCAGTGCAGTTTTCCAGAGCCAAGGTATAGCGGTAGTTTACTGTGAGGGTCCCTGAGGGCCCAGCCTCAGAGTCGCCTGGTTTCGCTGAAGAGCAGCACATTTCACACCTTCACCCGAAACACATTCTCACAGCCAGACATATTCCCAGAGGAACAGGCCCGGCTCTTACAGCAGGAATACCAGCAGCCTTCTCTCTATCTCTTTCTGTCTCTCTGTCTCTCTCCATCTCCCTCTCTCTCTCTTTCAAACACACACATACATACACACACAGAAACACACACTCTCTCTCTCTTTTTCAAACAAACAAACACACACACTCACACTCACTCTCTCTCCACTCTCAAGTACAATACATAGTTATCAAAAAGGTTCTATTTTAATTGTCTTATTACTTTCAGCCCTTTCGATACAGCGATGGGTACAGGGGCCATATTAGGACACACAGCTACTACCGCTGTAGGTCAGCGTGCGTTCAGTCATTCCAACGTTCCCAGAGAGGGAAGTACACCTCCGTACATCACTTACAGCTTACAGGGGGCTCAGCTGTTATGACAGGAACACTTCCTCTGGTGCAATGTTTGTGTTCTCCCACATTGTGAAACATGCCTTTTGATGCAACGCAGACTTCCCTCTGATAATTTGTTTTCTGATCGTTATCTGTTGTTGTCACGACAATATACGTACTAGAAAAGCATATGCAGAATGCGTACGTAATTATTCATAGGAACAACGTTCTCTGTGAGGACCGAAAGGCCATGTTCAGCAAAGTTTGAAAACACTGAGGTTCCCATTTGGAACATGCAAAGCCATCCGCCCTGAGCCCTTAGCGGTCATAATATTTCAAATAGACAGGCCGGCATACTTTTGTTCATGTTTCTACATGTAGCCGGTGCATCACCTGTTTGTTGTCACCGACGGATTGATGGATGTATTGTGATTCTGTTTGAACACAAAGTTTTTCTCTGGCTCTCCTCTCTCCCTACCTCCCTTTGTCCAGATCGCAGCGTAGTCTGGCGATAACTAGACCACCATGGACCCCCATATAAACTTCAGACTCTCTATCTCTCTCTCATACACACGCGCGCACACACACACACACACCCACACACATGCACATACACACATATATACACACACACGCACACACATGCACGCACACACACACACACACACACACACACCCACACCCACACCCAAACACACAAGGGGAGAGCGGGTTTGGGAGTTAGGGTAGTCAGCGAGCCAGGGATATCAAAGAAAGGAAAGCTGCAGATGGAGGGAGGGAGAGACGGGAAACGGCAAGGAAATGAAACAAAACGTCCTGAACATAGAGTCCAGCTGCATTTCAACATCTGATCCTTGTTCTGCACTGGAGGGCGGAATAGAAAGCAGGCAACAGTTAGAAGGGGGGAGGAGCAGAAGAGAGCGCAGGCAGGAGGTAGAGGGAGGGGGAGCAGTTAGGCAACCAAGGGAGGTGGCTTCCCCTTAATGTGTCATAGATGGGAAAAGAAGTCACAGAGACGAGGAACAGAGGAAGACCTACGTAGTCAGTGAACAGAGGAACTGGGAGACATGGGACCTGTAGTCAGAGAGCAGGGGACAAGAGGGAGACATGGGAACTGTAGTCAGAGAGCAGGGGACCAGAGGGAGACATGGGAACTGTAGTCAGAGAGCAGGGGACCAGAGGGAGACAAGGGCACTGTTAGCCTGGAAGCCAGACTTACTATCAAAAAAATAAATAAATAAAAATAAGTTTTTGCGATAAAGTCTGGACTTCTAGCCACCCAGGACGATGTCAGTGGTGCGGAGTACTTGCCTTTAGCTACTCCTTCAGCCAGCGTAACAAAACGTTTACCAAATCCAGTTGGAAGAACGGCAAAAACATTTTTCCTCCAAGAAACTCCCCTAGTGTACTTTAGTTCTAGTCTAATTGTTGTTATTGAGTCTATTTCTGCAATAACAGCACTTCTGGCTGTGTTGATTCTACTAATGTTAACGTTACCGACCGTTGCTTTGGGAGACTGTTTTGCCACAGGCCTGAATTTCATTTCCACGCATCAGATACAGGAACCAATCAGGTGCTGCGTCCCCACTGAGGTACAGAACAACAGTTAAAACCCAGTCCCTGATTGGCTCACTATTTTGTAATTTCTGGGAAACGTTCTGGGCGGCTAGAAGTTCAGACTGTATAGCAAAAATGTTTTTTTGCAAGGAATTCTGGCTTCCAGGGTAGGGAATTGTAGTCAGAGAGCAGGGGATCAGAGGGTGACATGGGAACTGTAGTCAGAGAGCACAGGATCAGAGGGAGACATGGAAACTGTAGTAAGAGAGCAGGGGATCAGAGGGAGACATGGGAACTGTAGTCAGAGAGCACAGGATCAGAGGGAGACATGGGAACTGTAGTCAGAGAGCAGGGGATCAGAGGGAGACATGGCTGTAGTCATATTGCTCAGAGTACAGCTGGGCTGAAGGTAATGTATGGCTTTGGAGCGGAGTCGATGCAGAGAGGTTGGAGATCTGTTTATCTACCTTTGTGTTCCCACACACAAAAAAGGACACATACTAGATCTGGTCATCACAAACACGGTTCCCATCAGTAATCTACACGTCTACAGTCTGGGCATGTCGGATCACAAAATCATCTCACTAGAGCTGCTGTTCCCCTCCCCCTGCCCCAAGCCCAAGCGCCAAATTCATTACAGAAACCTGAAAAACATCAACCCAGATGCCCTCACCCAGGATGTCCACCACATCTCCACTGGCTCTGCTAACTCTGCTGACCTTCCATCAGTCACAGAGTCAGTGGATTTTTACAACGCGTCGCTGAGTGGTCTTCTTGATCCCCTCAAATCCCGGACAGTCTCCTTCCAGCGCTCAACCCCCTGGTACACCGGCGAGCTGCGGAAGTTGAGGACAGCTGGGCGTGTCCTTGAGCGGCGCTATGTGACCTCAGGGCTGACTGTCCACAAACGAGCCTATAGAGAGCACCAGAAGGCTTATGCCAAATCCCTCAGTGTTGCACGGTCAAAATTCTACTCCAATATCATAAACAACAGCCCCGGAATCTCTAAACAACTTTTTTCCACTGTCAACCTCCTGCTCAAACCCCAAGTCCCACAACACTCAGAGGCCACAGGCAAGAGGTGCAATGAATTCATCTCCTTTTTTAAGGAGAAAGTGAACAACATCCCCTCTCACCTCCACAGCTCTCCCACCTCACCTGTCCCGACTGTGGAACCATATCCTGGGCTTGCCCAACCTCTATGCTGCTTCTCTACCATCACACGGCAAGAGGGTGAGGACATCATAAATAAAAAGCCGACCACCCTGGACCCTTTCCCCACATCCCTGGTGAAGTCCCATCTCTCTGTCCTCAGCCCCCTCATCACCAAGATCATCAACGATTCCCTCCTAGCCGGTCATATCCCATCTTCCTTGAAAACTGTCATCAGACCACTCCTCAAAAAACCCACCCTAGATCCAGATGTCCTCTCCAACTACCGGCCTATCTCTAACCTCCCATTCATTTCCAAAGTAATAGAAAAAGCAGTTGCCACCCAACTCCAGCACCATCTCAAACAAAACAATCTGTGCCATAGCATGGAAACAGCCCTGGTCAGGGTCACCAATGACCTCCTGATGTCTGCAGACACTGACCCCCCATCCCTCCTCATCCTCCTGGATCTTTCAGCGGCTTTTGACACCATAGACCACAACATCCTTACCGCCTGCACTCCACCATCGGCATTTCCGACTCCATTCAAAACTGGTTCACCTCATGTCTCACAAACAGAACTGAGCATGTTGCCATCGGAAGTGCTGTCACCCACAACGTCACATGCGGTGTCCCCCAAGGTTCGGTGTTGGGCCCCACCCTTTTCACTCTCTACATGATTCCCCTGGGCCATATTATCAGCAGGCATGGTATCTCTTTTCACTCCTATGCCGACGACACGCAGCTCTACCTCAGCACAAAACCCACTCCCTCTACACCTCTGCCACTATCCACATTAACATCTTGCCTGGAGGAGATAGAGGCATGGATGTAGCTAAACTTCCTGCAGTTAAACAGCTCAAAGACGGAAGCCATTCAGTTTGGCACACTGCATCAGGTCCAGTCATCAACCATCACCAGCATCTCTTTCTCCGGCCAAAACACCCCCCTCTCCACATCCGTCATCAACCTAGGTGTTAGAATGGACCCCCATCTTTCCTTTGAGTCACACATCAAACACCTGTGCAAGACGTCCTTCTTCCATCTCAGGAACATCGCCAAGCTCCGCCCCATGATCACCCTGGCAGATGCAGAGAAACTCATCCATGCTTTCGTCTCCTCCAGGCTGGATAACTGCGATGTTCTCCTCATCGGGATCACTAGCTACAACCTTCAGAGGCTCCAGTATATACAAAACAGCGCTGCTAGGATCCTGATGAGGGTGCGAAAATATGATCACATCACCCCCATCCTCAAATCCCTTCACTGGCTCCCCATCTCACTCAGAATTGATTTCAAGGTTTCCCTCCTCACCCACCAGTGCATATATAGCAACGCCCCCCCCTACCTCAAGGATCTTCTCTCACCCCAGACCATCTCACGCACCCTCCGCTCCTCCACTGCAAACCTCCTCATACCCCTACAGATCCACCTTAAAACTATGGGCATGCGGGCTTTCTGCTCAGCTGCCCCCAGGCTGTGGAACGCCCTCCCCGACCACCTCAGGGCACCACAGTCTGTAGAATCCGTTAAGAAACACCTAAAAACGCACCTTTTAACAAAAGCATTCTAATGACTGCTTCTTAGGTTGCATGTTTTCCATATCTTATGCACTATGAAATGCGTTTATCATGTTTTTAAAATGCCTGTTAGCTCATTTTATCTTGTGTTTCTTTGTCCTCCCATGTAGTTGGCTGTAACTGCTTCGTTGTTTTTAAACACCTGTTTTATAGCACTTTGAGATTTTTTTTCTAAATGTAAAGTGCAAAACAAATAAAATGTATTATTATTATTATTATTACTAGGGGACCTCTGATGAAAGAATGATATTTCATCAAAATGGCAGAACGTAGAAGAGTGGAAGAGAGATTAGAGACTAATGACCTGTCAAGGGACGACAGATGTGAATTAGCTACAATCGTTGACGTTTATGTTTTGAACTGTACATTGTACCTTTTAAATAAAGTTTTAATTGAATTGACTGAACGGAAGAAGACAGGAGGAGGGATAGAGTTGGGGGGAGGCGGAAGGGGGGAGGTAGAGAGAGGAGGAGATACAGGAGGGTGAGAGAGATTGAGAGGAGAGTGGGCGTGGGAGCTGTGTGTGCGTCACTTCAGGCCACGGGCCTCATTGATGTCCAGGTGCTATCTCTGCTCCATCCAGCCAAACCACATTCCTCACTGCTCTGATAACACACACACACACACACACACACACACACACACACACACACACACACACACACACACACACACACACACACACACACCACAGCTGCTCTCTTTGACACACACAACACTGCTCTCTTTCTCTAGCCCCATTACTCTCTGTCTCCTCACTCTTGTACTCTCCTTTAAAAGGAAAAGTATTTCCCCTGTTGGGAGGGCTGGTTCTCCGACGTGTCCTGTTGAGTGCTGTCTTGCCATGAGCCGGCTGCTCCGGGGGATGAGACGTAGATCAGCCATAAATCACCACAATAGCAATAATCACAAGATGGTAAATACCGAAGAAGAGTGGAGAAGAGAGGAGAGGAGGAGTGGAGAGTGGGAGTGAAAATGATAGATAGATAGAGATTAGAGGAGTGAAGGGGAGAGTGGGAGTGAAGAGGATAGATAGATAGATAGATAGATAGATAGATAGATAGATAGATAGATAGATAGATAGATAGATAGATAGATAGATAGATAGATAGATAGATAGATAGATAGATAGGTTGGTTGGTTGATTGATTGATTGGTTACTTGATTGATTGATTGATTGATTGATTGATTGATTGATTGATTGATTGACTGGTTGGTTAGTTGATTGATTGATATACAGTACTGTGCGATGTGACAATAGGCTGCAGTGCCAGTCAGACTCCTGCTGTCAGTTCTACCAGAGAGTCTCCCATGGATATCCTCTACACATACCAGCAGGCCAAAGGTACAGGCAAACACCTCAGTGATACCTGTAGCTGTCCCAGGCTCTAGAGTGTGTGTAAGTGTGTGTGCATGTGTGTGTGTGTACAAGGCAACACCTATGTGCGTGTGTGTGTTTTCTCCAGACCTCTGTGTGTACTGTACGTGTGTGTGTTTTCATCGCTGCTCTCTCTCACATACTCTCTGTATTTACCACTGGCTCTCTATTGACACTCACAGCAGAATGAGGCGCAATGGTAAGCAATAACAGCAAACGTCCTCTCACACACACTCAAAATCACACACATACATACACTTCCTTTGACTCTCAATGAGATCTTTGTGTAGAGACGGATAACGCTCATTCACGCAAAAACACAGGCATGCACACACACAGACACACACACACACAGACACACACACACACAGACACACACATATCAAATAAGCAGGGCTACATGCGTGAGCCACAACGTGCTTCAAAGGGGTCACGGTGTGTGTGTTTCATTAACACATAAATGCACATCTTCCCTCTCAGACAGCAGGGGGTTAATCTGGCCAATAATCCACAGTAATCCAGACATCAATGCACCAGGGAGAAACTGGGATTATATATGTTGACCAGCTCAGGCCAGCTCGTCATCTGAGACCTCCATTGTGCCGCTGTGTGGTTGCCCCCGGTTATGTGAAATGTCAAATCTGTAGGGCGTTAAACCCCCTGTTCTATTTTTTTGTTTCTTTTTTTTGCTTGTCTTTTTCACCCAATTTAGTAGCGAATCACACCTGACTTGTTGTCCAGTTGTCCCCCGTCCACTGCTACGGGGGATCCGTCGCACAACCCCCACGGTCTGCGATCCGGAAGAGAGAGCCATGCTACCTGACTCTCTCAAGATCATGATCATAATTCCGATGCCAGACGGGGCTGTTGCAGAAGGATGGGAATAACCGGGAGCGGCGGCCCAATATGCCACTCCCCCGTAGGATCCGGCCATATTCGGATCTGGCGAGACCGGCGTGAGCCCCGGTCCCAGGTGGGCAGCGGCGCCAGGCGGAACCGTAGGGCAGAAAGGGAACAGTAGTGTACTTTATACATTCACCTTACAGATGGGGAAACTTGGGGGTAGTAACCTTACCCACAGGATCTCAACGCACTGTCTCACTGCGTCATTCCGCACCACCGCTCTCATGGCCATAGAGGGAGAAGTGATACTACTCATTGACCCATTGCTGTAGCCTTGTCTGGCACATTAGATGAGCTTACCTTGTTCTCAAACTCCTTGTTCTCCGTCTGGTTGTAATTTAATTATTACGAACATAGCCTATCTATCTATAGTATCTATCTCTGTAACTGACGTTGGGTCTATATCTGTTAACTCATATGGAACAAGGTAGGCTAGCTAACTAGCTAGCTAGCTAGCACTGTTCTCATATGGAGCATGGCATCAGGACGAGTAAGCTAGCTAAAGGAGCTGACTAGAGATGTGTTCTAAATGGTTCAAACCCCTCCTTTGGAATCCAGTTGGAAAAGGTTGGATACTAAAAGATGATGTATCACTACAGCCAGTTCTTTTCAAAAAGGAGCCTGCACCGAAAGCTGTGAGAGATCTCACCCATCTCTATTGCAATGATACAGATTGCAATAAAACAAGAAAGTGCCAGTGTCTGTCTGTGGGATTGCACTGCACAGAATATTGCTCCTGCACTTCCATAGACTGTCCTAATGCTAGTGACCGATTCACCCCCCTGGAAAACAATTTGACAAGTAATCATTCAGTTCCTCCCCCACTGCTCAAATAGTTTGTTGATTTCTAAATATCACAAAAAGTAACTAAATAAATGAAACTGAAAATAAGCACTTGATTCATGATTTTTCAAGAAAAAGTAGTGTATTCCACTGTGTGTACTTAATCCATACTGCACTTTAAATCTGACTACCATATAGAAGGCTTCCAATATAACAATATTTGTCATTCCTGCTGCATTAAGGTGTATGACATATAACCTGATCGTCATCTATAGATTCCATATGAATATGAAGTGGGGGGAAACATGGTATCAAATTGTATTCCCTGTTATTAAGCAGTCATTGTGTTGTATGAAGGCATTTTACAGTATTATTACACCAGGATTAGAAGTAACACAGAATATTATTTTTTTTACGTATCTGTCTGTAACACGGCCTAGTAGTCTATAAAAGCCTGCTGATTCACAATACAATAATTTGGTTGGTTTGGGGTGTTAGGGTTCTACCTGTAGACAATCTGTGGAAATATAAAGTAAATCCAACCAGTAGATGGGAAATGATGCAGGATTACCTTGGAGTATTTGGCTCTTTTTTGCAAATGTGGTGAATCACTTTATTGAAGAATTTCATGGCTTTTTCAAAACAAGTAAAAAGTCTCATCATTTATTTTATGAAGGGGATAAGTCACAGTTATGAAAAAATAAGGTCAGGTTTTGTTCTATCCCTGATAGAAGAGTAGGACCAGGATTAAAAGTTAATATTCCTCATACAAAATAACGTTTTGCTATTTCCGCCTATAATAAGGCCTTATATAGGAGGCTGCTGATTCAAAATAGAACCAAATATTGGCATCCTGGTAGCTTTGGGATGTAGGGACACTACCTGTAGACCATCTTTGCAAGTATGATGTTAAAACAACCATCTGGTAGAAAATAACAAAGGATTATCTTGGAATTCCCTCTTTCAGGTTAGGCGTTTTTATGGCCTTTGGGGTAAGTCACTTCACGGATGAATTTCATGACTTTTGTAGTAAAAGTAAAACTTGGGACAATCCATTTCATGAAGGGGACATATTAAAGATAGGAAAAAACAATGGACCTTATTCCTGAACGCAGTTAAGAAGAAGTTAAGAAGAAATTTCTTCTTAACTCCACTTACGTGTTCCCGGGAAAATTCTGGTATTCCTGAATGGTTTCTTATCTCGGATTAGTTCTTATCTAAGAACAGGATTTAAGAACGCTGAAATGCAGTCATAGGTAGGCAAGATTGGAGTGCGCCCATTTTCAAGGGCTGAATTTATGAGAAATCCGAGGTGATTGCGTTCACATCAATTCTACAGACATCCTAGGCTTGAATAATAATCATAATCATAAATACGAGGATATTTGTATCATTTCCAATTACGTTTTACAATCATGATTCTACAAGGCATCGCAGTGTCCTAAAATAAATAAAAGCACTACACAAACACTGCAAATGGCAGTGAATTAATAAATAAGCAATAAACTCAGTCGCTATACTAATGGCGCGTTCCAGGCAGCCCGTAACTCTTCTGCTTTGGAGTGGCAGTCAAACCCGTAACTTCCTACCCGTGAACTCGTACCAGATCGATGTACTCCCAGTTGCGCTCTCTGACGTCACACAGCCCTTTAAGCAAGATGGCAGCCCCCATGGGTATGGCGACAAAGATAACTTTAGGGCAACGTAAAGTAAATTTGTACGTTGTAATCAAAATAATACAAACGATTATGCACTACAATCTGCTATGTGTATGTAATGATGCCCAAATATGTTGACAAGAGATAGCTAGTGCTAGCTAGCTAACATTACGGTAAACCTGAACGTGACCATGCAAACGGCGAAAAGTCGATGATGTCAATAAATAAAATGTAACGTACGATTTCTTAGGCATACAATGTTTAGCTTGCCAGCTCTGACAATGTGCCAAATCTCAAGCTTTTATCATATCGGCTTGTTTACATTTATCCAGAATGCCACGCATTCAGACAGTTTGCCTGGAATGCTATGAAGTCGTGAGTCGTGACTTGAAGTCGTAACTTACGGGCTCAAAATCCTATCTGGAACGCGGCATAAGATCAGCAGAACAGCACCTTATATTCCATAGTCGTCAGAATGGACACATCGACATTCTGTAAATAAACGTGAATATCCATAACTAAAATATATCATATAGTCCTACATAATATAGATATAGGGCCTATCAAGATCCATAAGTAGCCTACTCATGCATTTAATTAAACTGTACAATTGAATCTGCTCTCAGCACATCCCATCCCTTTCATGTAGGCTATATATTTTGCATTTTGTATTAAAAGTCCATATACAGTATACTGTCTTGTTTTCTTTTACTATTTTCCATTGTTTTTTTTCACCTTGCTTAAGCTGAGTGTGCACGTTATAAGAGCCAGCGGAGAAACGTCTCACTGCTCATTTTATTTTACTGGTATGTTGCATGTGACGAATAAAACGTAGAATTTGCATGTGACCTTGAACATCAATCATGTCAATTGGGAACGTCTCAACCTTTTCCGCGCTGTCTGGGGATTTTGTGTGCACACGACCCTGTAGAAAGGAGCTGGCGGGGCGTTTATGTATGCAAATTCAGGTGTACGAGAACACGCATTCAACTTAAGAAGGGGAGCACAGCTGAGAACACTTTGGCAGTTTAAGAACACATTTCCACCCATTCATGAATCCGGCGGGGATCTTTCTTAGGGTGGTCTTACGAAGTTCGTAAGAAGACACTTAAGAAAATGTTCAGGAATGAGAACCAATGTCCCTTTTTGTTCTACCCCGGGGAGGGGTATCTCCAAATTTTGAGGGTTTGGTTCCTCCACTATTTAGCCACTGATAGCTACCGTCTTCTTCACTTCTTCTCCTTTGGTAAAACATGACAGCGTTGCATTGTGGTAGTGGAGTCCCTAAGCGGAAGCAGGAAGAGTAGGGTAGACACAGGTGTAATTGATTACATTAATTAATATTCCCTTTAGTGTGTCACAGCCAACTCGAACACGATCGTGCTTCAGGTATACATAATGGCTGTATTACAACCCATCCTTGTGTTGAACCAAAGGAACCAACGGTGACGCATCTGCGCAGACGGTACAAGGCGCCCAGCTTTTAAAATACCATCGTTTTAAATACTCATTTGTGCCGACCGCAGTTAGAATGTTGAATGGGGCCAAATGAAGGAATGAAGTTGTGCAATAGTCAAGGTGTTTTCTTCTCTTTATTAAAAAAAAAAAAAAAATTAACTGGGGCAAGTGCAATGTGGGTTGTGTGCAATAGTCTATGTATGTGCAATGTGTTGTGTATGTGCAATGTGTTGTGCATGTACAATGTGTTGTGAGTAATATGTGTAATGTGTTTTGTATGTGCAATATGTTGTGGACAACGTGTTGTGTGTAGTATATGCATGAGAGACATGTGATGTGTTGTCCTCCTCTGTTTCTATGTATAGAGTTGATGTGTGCAGCAAACGAGTCCAAGACAAATTTCCCTGAGGGGACAATAAAGTATATTCTATTCTATTCTATTCTATTCTATAGCCATTTGGTTCATTCATTCAAGTGTTTTATACTGTAGCTATTGGCCTATTTGATGGCTTGTTGGCAGAGAGGGAGAGGGAGAGAAAGAGAAAGATGTAAAGGAATGCCGTGACGCAGGTAGAGATGGTGATAAAAGTGAACTGTGTTTAGACAGGACTAGTCTGCGTTATCTCAATGTTATGGAATTATATGGCAGTACTAGGGTGTACCATGGGCGAGTTAGGACTGCTGAACGTATAATCTCTCACTCTCTTTCTCTTTCTCTCTCTCTCTCTCTCTCTCAGTTTCTCACAACATGTTTTACAAAGGGGGAACCTGTGTGCCTCACAGTCTCTTTGATGTTATGTTAATATCTTCCCTTATCGTACCTATGTTAATATACAGTACAGTGATGGTGTTTCTTCTTTTCATCATATCTAGGTTAGTGTGTGTGTGTGTGTGTGTGTGTGTGTGTGTGTGTGTGTGTGTGTGTGTGTGTGTGTGTGTGTGTGTGTGTCGAAGTGTCGATGTCGGAGTGGGTTGGCTGTGCACATTTCCATTCAAGATGAAACCTGCAGTAAGGGTGACTAAGACCAGAACTGCGTGGTTTGACTGACAGCAGACCTAAAGGGACCAGCTTATACCCAGAGGCATGGCGGTTTGAATGAACAGGTGAGCTGGCTTTTGATAGAAATATGATCGTTATGTGAGTGTGTGAGTGTGAGTGTGAGTGTGAGTGTGAGTGTGAGTGTGTGTGTGTGTGTGTGTGTGTGTGTGAGAGAGAGAGAGAGAGAGAGAGAGAGAGATCTGTGAGGTGTGATAACCTAGATGACGCGTTAGGGTGTGTCCTCTCTGCTCCACTTGCATAAGGAGCTTTTGGCGAGATGAGGAGAAGCCGTTGATGACGTCATCACCGAGCAGGTGTTACCTGTTTCAGTTGCTAGACAGGAAGTGAGCCAGGTGGCAACATGTGTGTGTGTGTGTGTGTGTGTGTGTGTGTGTGTGTGTGTGTGTGTGTGTGTGTGTCCTCCGAGCTAACTGCCGGCCCGGAGCCTGAAAACAACAGATAAGAATCCTTCACTGTCTGGTTCTAAAGCTGAACTTTTATCATGAAACAATAAACATTGATTGATCATGATTTTTGAACTATCAGTCATCATGAAATACTGCTGTCAGGCCTTATCTCTGATACACAGCAGGCCTATGAGTTAGTGTAGAGTGAATCAGAGGCAGCGTTTGCACACACACACGGCCTGGTGCGTCACACTGCTGCCTGCCTAAGAATGTAAGCTATGAGGACAGAACATGGCCAGCAGGGTGAGAGGGCTGGGGGGGTGAGGAGACAGGGGGTACATGGTAAATGGACTGCACTTATCCAAAGCACTTTACAGTGGCCTCTCATTCATTCATCCATCCATCTCATTCACACTCACATTCACACACCAATGGCAGCCAGCTGCCACGCACATTGGGAGCAATTTGGGGATCAGTGTCTTGCCCAAGGACACGTTGACATGTAGACAGGAGGAGCCGGGATTCGAACCGCCGATCCTAGGATCAATGGATGACCAGCTCTACGAGCCACAGCTGCCCCACAGGGTGAGGGATGAGGAGAGAGGAGTGAGGGGTGAGGATACTGGTGGGGGGGGGGCTGGTTAGAAGGGCTGGGTGAGGGTATAAGGGACCAGCTGGTAATGCCAGGACTGACGGAGAGCTCTCCTCACTACTAAGCACCATACCCCTCTGACTTCCCTCTGACTTCCCCCCCTAAAACGGTAAAGAGTTTTACAGTTTGATTCGTAACTGCTGTGCAATATAGCCTTGAGGGAAGCTGTTTGTTTTTACTTCGGCTATATTTTTACTTCAGTATATACGTGTGCGTCACTCCCCTTGAGCACTATATAATACACATTTACTGTGCTCTCATGACCTGAAAACACACATAGTATAATGTTTTATGGCATAAATCCCACTTATGACTACAGTTTTGGCACAGAAAGAGAGAGAGAGAGAGAGAGAGAGCGAGAGAGAGAGAGAGAAAGAGAGAGAGAGAGAAGAGAAAGAGGAGAAAGAGTGAGAGAGGAGAGAGAGAGAGGATAGACAGAGAGTGAGAGAGGAGAGAGAGAGAGGAGAGAGAGTCTGGTTTGAGGAATGTTCTCGAGTTTTCCCGGAGTATCCGTTCGGGCGAGGAATGTGGTGGAACAGTTCCCACATGGTTCTCATCTCCTGTCCTCTCCTTCTGCCCCACCCACCATCTGGAAGACCTTCCCAGTGGCCTGGAAATCTGCCCCAGGGTGTCAGAAAGAGAGGAGGGGGGGGGGGGGGGGGCAGGGGGACGAAGGGAGACAGGGGAGAGAGACATCAGGGAGAGAGAGAGGGAGACACTGAGAAAGGAGAGAGACAGGGGGAGAAGGTGAGTAAGGGGCAGAAGGGAGTCAGGGCTGTAGGAGCGTGTCAAATAAACAGCACACGGCTGAGATGTGAAGAAGGAACTTCTACAAGGGGTTCATTCTGCTGTCAGTTTATTTGAACTCGTTCACTCCTGACCATTACACCTCTGAGCTGATGGATGTCCTCATCGCAACCATCCGCCGCAAGGTCCGCCTTCAGGGGCTGAGTGACAGGTGCGTTTCCGTGACCACAAGGTCCGCCTTCCAGGGTTGAGTGACAGGTGTGTTTCCATGACAAGGACGTTGTTTTCTCTAGGGCATCCTGCCTCCGGCACAAAGTGTTCTGTTCTGCTCTGCATAACAACGAATCATTCTCCTTTGATATTAGAATATTTATATCACATCTTATGAATGACATCTGTGTTCCCATTGTTCTCCCTATCCCCAAAACGGGAGGTTGCTAATGAACGTTTTTTCAAATATTATTATTATTATTTTTAATCAAACTCAACCAGTTTAGCTCCATTCATTGTCCTGGGATGACATCACCAACTGATTCTCCAAGCGTTGTTGTTGTTTCTCTGGATGTATCAAGTGGCCTTAAACAGCCTCCCTGGCAAAGAAACCTCACCGCCATAGTCCTGAACCAGGCCGAGGTTCTAAGGGTCGGACCAGGGGCCCTGTTGGCCTTAGCCTTGTTGCTGCGTGTAATGTGTGATCTGCTCAGGTGAGTGTGAAACTTTGAACACAATTTCTAGTTGGTCATTTTCCACTGAGTTGGTCAACCAGTCAGGGGTTTGGCCTACTTCTCTCCCCATGCAAGCCTTCAGTCCTCCCTGGCTCTGAAAAACGGCAAAGATCCCCTCACACAGATAGTGACACTTCCCTGACCACAGCTGGACATGATTTGACTGAGCTGAAAGCACCTTTTTTACAAAGTCGTCAATCAAAAAGCTTAGTTTTGATTACTGTGAAACTGTGATATAGTGGTAGGAGTATAAAGCTAGAGATTATGTGATTCTCTGCAGCAGGGAGCAGACTTTGATCAAATACACTGTTCGCAAATACTGACCAAGTACTTCATGTCCACTACTCAGATACAGTAGACAGAGTAGATACAGTCTACAGTTGATATACTGTAGAGTGCGGGTGGAATATTCCAGAGCTAGTCTTGTCTGAACTGCCCCTGCAGCCATGTTGGCCTCCTTTCCTCTAAACGTTGTTCACACAGTTTGTGCATTCATCAAAACCATCAAAGGTCCCCTGTTGTCCGCATCATGTGTTGACGCATTGGCTTTGTTGTTCTAAAAGCATTTTTGCTTGTGCACCCTGTTGTGTTACCTGGTTTCCATCACGCGCATATACAGCACACACACATTATTGGACAGAGCAGCCCCACACAAGCACAAAGCAGTTTTCAGAACAGTTTAAACCTGAAGTTCCCCGTTGTTGATGTTCTGTTGTGCGGTGTTTGTCGACTGTCAGAAAGAGTGTCCATCTTCTGTTTCCATTCAATGGGTGACGCCACCTCTCCGCATCCACCTCGATTAAAGTCGCAGGGCTCCAACATCTCCGCCGGAGCCAAGCCTCAGGGGCAGAGGAGCATGACGAGGAGGCCACAGAAGCCCAGTCACGCCGACCACAGTGACTCAGACCCAGAAAACCTAGCCCAGAATTCTCCTCAAAATACCCACTTTCACACCACTCATCCACAAAGCCACCCTCGCCCACGCCCCCCCTGCATGCAGTACACACGCCGTGCTCTCATCCGCCCGCCTCGCCCCCCCCAGCCCGCCTCCCCCCCTCCTCAGCCCGCCTTGCCCCCCCCCCAGCCCACCTCGCCCCCCCACCCAGCCCGCCTCGCCCCCCCCCCCCAGCCCGCCTCGCCCCCTCCCAGCCCGCCTCGCCCCCTCATCAGCCCACCTCGCCCCCCCCTCAGCCCGCCTCACCCCCCCTCCCCTCCTCAGCCCGTCTCGCCCCCCCCCCCCAACCCGCCTCGCCCCCTCCTTAGCCCGCCTCACCCCCCCCAGCCCGCCTCGCCGCCATACCCTCTCACCGCCAACGTTTGGCCTCGTTCTCAGTGAGGATGCATGTTTGACCGCGTTTTGGCTGAGGACGTGGTGTAACGCCGCTCCAACACGTGACAGATGGGAACAGTATGAGTAAGGCCTGGGGCTGCGCCAGGATCACGCTGTTTTAGGATCCAAAGGAAAAGAAATAGCCCCTGCGGTCATCGGCTCTGCAAATATTTGCCTGCTGGGTTTGCTGATGTCATCGCTATTCCTTGGTGGCAAACATAGTACACTTGTTTTTTTTGTTTTAGTTTGAGGTTTTTTTGCAACAAAAAACATTAGAAACCTTAAAGGAGTAGTAAAGGGAAAATCATGTTTAGCCCTGTTTTAAGGCTACTTATGATCATATACAATGGTTCAGATCAAAAAGTTGACAAAACTAGCACTTTTGAGAAAGTCTGATAATTGCTCTACCACCGTTTAGGTAATACAATGGATGTGGGTGGGCACCGTGAAAAATCATTCAAAAGCATGTTAAACTCTCGATTTCTCAAAAATGAAGTCTCCGACGTACTTCAGGCGAGGCACGGATGTCAACGCCGGGCTAATCGGCAGAGGCTAATCAGTCACACCCCGTATGACGCAACCCACCAACTGACTGTCAGCTGTCATAGCATTGGTTCAGCTCGCTAGAGTGCATGTATTTAAGCTGTCAAAACACGTCATTGTTCGCTCTTGCCATTACTGCTGATCGCTCATATCTGCGCGCTCGCTGCTTCCGCGTTCTCTGCTCTCGCGTCCGCTTTGCCATTACTGCTGATTGCTCGTATCTACGCGCTCGCTGCTTCCGCGTTCTCTGTTCTCGTGTCCGCTCTGCCATTACTGCTGATCGGTCGTATCTGCGCGCTCGCTGCTTCCACGTTCTCTGCTCTTGCGTTCCGTTTTGTGAGTTCGCTGGCTGGTGCTGGCTGCATGACAGGCTATACTGCTCGCTTGCTAGCTAGCTGAAGTTCGTCAAGGTTTCCCGTATTGCACATAGGGGTATCGTTATGTTAAGATTGCTAATACTAGCTGAATGATTCTCGCGTTTCTATTTTGTTGCAGCCCGAGGGTTCCAGCAGAACTGCTGCTCTACTCGCTAGCACCCATGATTTGCGAGTGCCGCCACGCAGCTGGCGTTAGCCGTTCGGTGTAGCTAATGCTAGCTGGGTCCCGTTCAATCAATCAATCAAAGCTTTATTTGTATAGCGCATTTCATACCCAGAGGCAACACAATGCGCTTTACAGAGAACAAGGGAGGTGGTTATACGACCCACCCCTACATATTCTGGTAGGGACCTGACATTCAGGATTGCATTGAAATAGCTTCTGGAGAAAAAGGCTGGCTCGTCTGTCTAGCAGGCCTGGATAGTATAGCCGAATTGCCTTCAGCCGTGTCCAAACCTAGTTTCGGAGACAACGACAACGGTGATGCACCTTAACCAATTGTTGCAGTTTATTAGCTTTCTAAATAGTTTGGGTCAGTGGCATCAGGCTACCGCAATGGTTACTTAGGGCAACGTAATGTAAATTGTGCATTGTAATCAATTTAATACAAGCCATTATACTCTGCAATCTGCTGCGTGTGTGTGACTATCATGGCTGTAGTAGGTAAAACGCAGTGCTTATTCCTTCCTCCATTTACGTTCGTCGCCTGCACATCTGCGGTGTTTGGGGCAGGATTTACGGGTTTTTATTTCTTCATTTAAAAGGAATGTATGCTGCGCTTTTCACGCTTCAATGTCGGATGTGTCATTATACAGTACGCTGCGTCTGGAATCCTGCAATTGCCTCTTCACATTTAGCCTCTCTGTTTATATCAAAGACTAATCACTTGGATGATAATGCTGCGGTTTGTCGACTGGACGATGGATAGGCCTACGTTGCGCAGCGATATGCAGTATCCACCAGTTTGTTCATGGCTAGCAATTGTAGGCTGCAGCTGTGGAATTAGCTCATGTTTGGGTTGCCGTCGGGCTGCCACTCTTATGTTGCTGTAGCCTACAAATATCTGAACAATAGGAACATTCGGTTGGTTGTTTTCCATCCACCCATAATGGGATGGGGAATGGGCACCGCAAAGCGGTCAATTCTCGCGCATGCAGGTGCCGGGCGTTCGGTGCATTTCTCCGCTCCGGTTGCGACCCAGTCTCTAGACTACATGTTTTGGACGCGTTGCTGACTGTTTGCGCATCTGGCCACCAGGGGGGCAGCGCCCCCTGCCTTGCCCCAGCCGATCTGCGCACCTGGCCCTCCATATGAATGCCGGCTCCGTTACAGGGACTATAATGTACAGCAGTCCTCCTGTGGCGCTCTTTGACGGTCTTAGTGGGCTGAGTTACCTCCGAGCGTCTTCCCGATCGCGGCCCACTCTGATCGTCATAGAGGCAGGGGGCTAGATGCCGTTCCCTCTTCCGGCCCGGCACTCTGGGCCAAGCGGCCCCGAGGGGGGGAACATCTAGATTGCCACTTTCCACATGCGTGGAAGGCAGGGGGCCCCCCGAACAGATCACACCGTCAAAATTCATATGCGTAAAAAATTAATATGCTGTATATATTATTGCATGCTAATAAATGGGTCAATTTTGACTAAAGTGATCTCGACTGGAGTGCTAGTTTTGTCAACTTTTTGATCTGAACCATTGTATATGATCATAAGTAACCTTAAAACAGGGCTAAACATTTTCCCTTTACTACTCCTTTAATTGTCTCATACTCAAAATGTTCTCTTTACCTGATACCTTGTGAAGACACAGAAAATGTCACCAAACTCGACAATTAAGATTCAAGATAATTTTTTTTATCTGTCACATGTAACATACCATGTATAGTCACAGTGAAATGTTGCTGCCGGCTACAAGATTATGCTCATAATTTACAAATTACAAATGTACAGGCCCTCAGGCTGGTTCTGAGCCAGAAAGTGTATTGACCTTCCCCTAAAAGGACCTTTACCCTTATAGCAGCGGTCCCCAGCAGCCTGGCACCGGAAGCGTGAATCATACCCACAACAATGGGACTTCATAGGGACTTTTCATAATAGCCACTCATCATTTCACTCATCATTTCACCATTTCACAGCACAAACGCCCACTTGCTTAGCTGTAGGGCTTACAGTAACATAATCATCATGACAAAATGACACCGAAAAGCATTAAACCACTGGCCAGCATACATCTACAGTACAATTGACATCCAGTGTAAATTCCCCCGTCTGAAAGTCTCCTCACCAACTCCCTAGCCTACTCGTCCTCACTTCCCCCTCTCCCCGACTACAAGTTCTCTGCATCATAGTCCACTTCTCATTCTTAGCAATGTTTTTCTTTGAATACATCCATGTGGGTAATGCTTTTGCTACCTGTGCTGTCCGTCAAAATGACTTTGCCCTGCCCTTAGGGTTCCAACTGGTTTGAAGAAATGAACCACAACATAGTCTACGTTAGTCAAAACTCCCATGCTTGCACAAAACTCACACAGGGAGCCAGCGTCTGTCATGTCTCTATCAACTCAGTGGCCTTGTGGTTAGAGTGTCCGCCCTGAGATTGGGAGGTTGGGGGTTCGATCCCCGGCCGAGTTATACCAAAGACTATAAAAAAGGTACCCAATACCCCCCTGCTTGGCACTCAGCATCAGGGGTTGGATTGGGGTACATACTAGCGTCGTGTCCAGGAGGTGTACAAGCTGGACTCCTGTCCTATGGGCCTACTACTTACTTACGTCTCTGTCATGCATCCAAAATAGGCAAGCAAGCAATTTACGACTAACTTCAATGGGAAATGACAGAATACTGTACAATCAAATGCCACTCACAATTTATTTTGATATTTTGATAATTACAAATGAGAGCCTTGTCCCTTATAGACCTGTCTGATTTAGGGCCTTGTCCCTTATAGGACCTGTCTGATTTAGGGCCTTGTCCCTTATAGGACCTGTCTGATTTAGGGCCTTGTCCCTTATAGGACCTGTCTGATTTAGGGCCTTGTCCCTTATAGGACCTGTCTGATTTAGGGCCTTGTCCCTTATAGGACCTGTCTGATTTAGGGCCTTGTCCCTTATACAGTAGGACCTGTCAGGTTTATGGTCTTATCCCTATATGCCCCTGTGAAGTCTAAACTCAAACAGGTTAGACCTCCCGTAGCAAAAGGGCCATCAACTAGCTTTGTGTGTGTGTGTGTGTGTGTGTGTGTGTGTGTGTGTGTGTGTGTGTGTGTGTGTATCTGTGTATGTGCGTGCGTGCGTGCGTGTGTATGTACGTGGTTGTCTGCATGTGCTGGGGCGGGGCACATAAACAGTAGGTAGCAGCTTAGGTATAAGGTATCACATGACGCATCATGTAACAAAGGATAATGAATCACCTCACACACCTTGACCTTCTGTCATCATACCTTAGTACAGTATCACAACACTGATTAAACTAGCGTTGATATAACGTGGCATCACTGCAATGGAATATTTCATGACTGCAGTGGAAAAGCTTAAAGGGAAAAAATAGCGTACAGTATGTGTGTGTCATGTGTCTCATCTTCAACTTCCTCTCAATAGTGTTGTTTAAAAGAGTCCTAATCATCTGACATCTACTGTATGGTTGTAAAAATAAATGGAGGTACAAAGCTTACACATAAGGCAAGGCAAGTTTATTTATATAGCACATTTCAGCCACAGGGCAATTCAAGGTGCTTTACATGAGACATTAAAAGCATTAAAACAAAAAGCAAGACATTATAGACATTTAAAACAAAAGGCAGGACAAATTAAAAGCATTAAAACAAAAAGCAAGTCATTATAGACATTTAAAACAAAAAGCAGGACAAATAGAATACAGGAATAAAAGTTACAGTGCAGTATACATACACACATACATACACACACGAATGGGGGAGGGTGTGGGGAAGGTTCTATAGAAACAGAAACACATCTATGCACAAGGCAGAGCATGACCCACATGCGTGTTAATGTTTTCTTACAACGCACAACCCAGCTCAGTTCGTTTAACCTGCTTCATTCTTTCTAATGTCAGTGATATTGAGCAGCCCTGAGACTTGACTCTTCAAAGAGCCGTGCCTCTTTAGCTCAAGGCCTCAGGGTAGTGATGTCACAACAACCATGAAAATGAAGCCTGCTTGGAAACAGTGAGTGTCAGAGGCAGGTGACCACATGACTCCTGATGATGATGATGCTGATGATGATGATGATGACATACAAAGACTACACTTCAATTTTACAATTGAATCTGAATCATTCAGACAAATTGAAAATGGAGGAAATTAGAAGTATTCTAAATCACAATCTTGTGTTTAAAATGTCAACTTCACTGCTACTTCACTTATACGTTCTAAAATTGTCACTTTGTCACTCTAATGTCAACAAGGCCAATTAGGTCAAGTGTGATGTCCATGGTTACACCCTTTCTATGTGTTCAGTGGTAGGGATAGAAAATATTTGAACTCTCTCTCTCTCTCTCTCTCACTCTCTCTCTCTTTCTCTCTCTCTCTCTCTCTCTCTCTCTCTCTGAAATACCCTGTCCCTCCCAGTAACCTGGCTGTATATAGCTTCTTTGGAGACACAAGCTTAGCTTACTGTAAATTACATTCCCAGACAGAAATACACCCTTACTGTATGTGTACAAAAATACAAATACTGCTGTGGTGTTTGTGAGGAGATCACGTCAGCTATAACACACTAAATTAGACAGACCAAACACCGCTGAGGCTTCTGGGACAGCAGAAGTAGCAGACCCAGGTGGTCTGGGAGAGTTCTGGTGAACAGAACCAGGAGCTGAACTTACTCTCACTGGCAGGGAACATACCAATTTAGTGATATAACACCCTGCATCTCTCTCTCTCTCTCTCTCTCTCTCTCTCTCTCTGTAACTGTGAGGTCAGAGGTGTATTAGTAGCCTACCATAAGGGTACATTAGCATGAACTGTATGCTTTTTTTCCGTAACGAGTCTCCACATGACCAGTGCAGCAATACTCCAGACTACTGTATACCACATGACCAAACCATGTCATAATGGAACAGCTGACACAATGAACAATAAGACTCAGCTTCTTGTTCCAACACACAGCAGGTTAGAAAGAAGTGTTGTTCTCACAGGTCAAACTGCTGACTAACCAGCCCAAGACATTTCCACAGGGGTCAGGGAGAGAGATAGAGAGAGGGAGAGGGAGAGAGAGAGAGGGTGGGGGGGAGAGAGAGAGCTGACATGCAGTGGGGAAACTAGACTTCTGTTGGAAACCCGGTTAAATATTACCTTCACCCTGTCTTATCAGTGTTCATTTTTAGCTCTCAGGTCAAGCTGGGGAGTAGATTCATGAACAACCTTAGACCATTAATTCAAGACTCTGACTAATGATTCACCACAGGGTTAGACAGAGATTTCCCGGTAATGGTCATTTCTAATGAGGCTTCTAGCGAATCCAGTCTGAGGGAGGCGTGTACCCTGGCCAATCATTTGGAAGTGACTGACGTCATTTAGCTAACCCAATAGGCCAAGAAATGGCCCGCAACCTCATATAACATAATCTCACATACTCTCACATACGCACGTGCACACACACAAATAATACTTAATACATATGCATGTACACATATACTTTCACCACACAAACATGCACACACAGACACGCGCACACACACACACATACTGTATACACACACACACACGCGCACACACACGCACACACACACACACACGCACGCACGCACATACGCACATACTGTATACACACACAGAGTGCTTGTGTCCTTCACAGTGCTTCTGTCTCCAGCCAGTCTGTGTCTCTCTCCCTCTGAATGAAGATAGACTGTGTCCAGTATTGCTTCTCATGGCAGAGTCCCACCCACGCTACCCAGCTCTGCCCATCCCACTTTTCTCCTGCTCTAATAGACATGCCACTCTACAGCCCAGTTCATCACAGAGTTTATTAGGTTGTCGGGTTTATTATCGTACACTATGGTAACTTTTATTGGGCCAGTAGCCTCCAAAGTGTGTGTGTGTGTGTGCGTGTGTGTGTATGTGTGCACGCGTGTGCGTGTGTGTGTGTGTGTATTGTAAACTGTCTCTGACGTCAGTGTGTCTGCAGGCTGGATGCCACAATCTGCCAAACGACCTTCAGACCCACACAGCTGCACTGAGTAACTAGTGAATTACCCCAGACTTGTATGTGATGTACTGTAGGATGACAGACTTGTTGGTGATATACTGTAGGATGATAGGCTTGTTGGTGATATACTGTACTGTAGGATGACAGGCTTGTTGGTGATATACTGTAGGATGACAGACTTGTATGTGATGTACTGTAGGATGACAGGCTTGTTGGTGATATACTGTAGGATGACAGACTTGTTGGTGATATACTGTAGGATGACAGACTTGTATGTGATGTACTGTAGGATGACAGACTTGTATGTGATGTACTGTAGGATGACAGACTTGTATGTGATATACTGTAGGATGACAGACTTGTTGGTGATATACTGTAGGATGACAGACTTGTTGGTGATATACTGTAGGATGATAGACTTGTATGTGATATACTGTAGGATGACAGACTTGTATGTGATATACTGTAGGATGACAGACTTGTATGTGATGTACTGTAGGATGACAGACTTGTTGGTGATATACTGTAGGATGACAGGCTTGTTGGTGATATACTGTAGGATGACAGACTTGTATGTGATGTACTGTAGGATGACAGGCTTGTTGGTGATATACTGTAGGATGACAGACTTGTATGTGATGTACTGTAGGATGACAGACTTGTATGTGATGTACTGTAGGATGACAGACTTGTATGTGATATACTGTAGGATGACAGACTTGTATGTGATGTACTGTAGGATTACAGACTTGTATGTGATGTACTGTAGGATGACAGACTTGTTGGTGATACACTGTAGGATGACAGACTTGTATGTGATGTACTGTAGGATGACAGGCTTGTTGGTGATATACTGTAGGATGACATTCACAGCTTCAGTCTGATGTTCTTTAAAGACTTTTAGGCTTCTCATGGTATTATATGATAGTGTATCAGTGCATTTAGGATTTAAAACTCATAAATTATAAAGAATGTGTGTATCTAAATTATAACGAATGTATTTAAAGTATTAATAATCTATCAAAATTATAAATTTAATGTGTGTATCTAAATTATAATGAATGTATTTAAAGTATTAAGAATGTGTGTATCTAAATTATATGTTGAATGTGTGTATCTGAATTATAATGAATGGATAGCGAGTATTAAGTATAGTGAATGAAAGACATTAGTTCCCTACTACTTTAAATGACAGCTCTTTTTATATTCAGCAATATCAAAGCCTCTTGCACTTTATTGAAGGGAATCAGGATAGATTGGCCTGCCAGTATCTAGTCATGGCCTGTCTTTACAGTGAGCTGGCCAGACCTAGACTGAGCCTTTGTCTGGGGCTAGCTTGGTCCCAATGCAGACTTGGTCTGGTTGGAAACTTCACACCTCTCAGAGCTGTTTTAGTACTTGTGGTGTTTGTTCGTATGTATTCGTCACAGATTGTCTCCGTTCTTCTGTGTGTTCCATCATAGCGTCTCTATTCTGGCCTTCTGGTGTGAGGCAAGCGCGGCCAACGAGACCACAGCTTCCTGTCCACAGCCTCAAGACTGTGTGGCGAGGCGTGTGCAGGAAGGTGTGTGTGTGTGTGTGTGTGTGTGTGTGTGTGTGTGTGTGTGTGTGTGTGGGGAGGGGCGGCTACCAGCTTTAGACCTGTTAAAGTCACGCGTAGGAGTGTTAAGCTCCACAACAGCCTAAAATCTACAAAACCATCCATTGTCTGGATATGAACGCGGGTGTGTTTTCACAGTAGTGCCACTGTATAAAATATAACATACTCTGACAAAGTAACTAGCTCTAAAACGTGCCAACAGTGAATGACAGTAAAGGTAACCAAGTACTGTCCTGAACTATTAAATAATACTGTATGATTGGTTCACTTTAATAGAGTAAAGCAGGATTGTTGTCACAGGCCATGCGACCACAGCGTTTGTACTCTGAACGTTCCGGAGGTTCAGGGGTGAACGTTCTGAAGGTTCAATTACATAAACCAACAGCTTTCAGCTGAACACTGATCTGTACACCATTTCTGAGAACCCGGAGCAGTGTGATGGCTTGGCTGTGTGTGTGTGTGTGTGTGTGTGTGTGTGTGTGTGTGTGTGTGTGTGTGTGTGTGTGTGTGTGTGTGTGTATGTGTGTGTGTGTGTGTGTGTGTGTGCGTGCGTGATTTGTGTGTTGTTTAGTTTAGTATTGGGTTTGAACCTTTGAATCTGAGCAGTTGACATTCAGACGTCACGTTACCCAGACGGTTTAACCTTTGAACCCTCCCTAGTCTAAGCTGATCATTAACTAATCATGATAAGATTAAAGAAGACGGAAACAAAAATAGATCCTTAAGAAAAACCTTTACAAGGGTAACAGTGTGTGTGTGTGTGTGCGCGTGTGTGTGTGTGTGCCTGATGTCTGTGTGTGTACCGGGACAAGGAACTGTGACAGCACGATAAGTAGGTCAGGCTCTGGATTGGCTCCTGATGATTTTTCCATAGTAACCAAGCTGTTCCCATGAGCCAGCAGACAGCTCATCTGGACAGCTGTCCTCTCACCCCAGGGGGAGGAGGGGGAGAGTAAGGTGGAGAGGAGGTGGGAGGAGAGGAGGAAGTGAAGAGGGAGAAAGAGGGAAGTTGGAGTTAGTGTGATTTTATGACAGTATTCTCCTTTTTTCTCAGCTCCCCCCCCAGAAACACAAGGGGTAAGAGGAGGAGGGAGAACGGATGAGAGGTAAGCTGCAGGGATAAGTTGAAACGGAGGTGTACATTGAAAGATGAAAGAGAGGAAGAAGGTAGCATCTCCGTTCACTTCAAAGGTCACCGCATGTTTCTTCACACGGAACGAACTCCTCCTGTCCTCTCTCTCTCTCTCTCTCTCTCTCTCTCTCTCTCTCTCTCTCTCTCAAGCGCATGCACACACACACACACACATACACACACACACACTATTACATACCACACGCACTCGCACACATGCTGCACACACACACACACACATACACACACACACACTATTACATACCACACGCACTCGCACACATGCTGCACACACACACACACACACACACACTATTACACACCACACGCACTCGCACACATGCTGCACACACACATACACACACACACACACACACACATGCAGCAGGGGCCGTTTCCTCTTTGTCTCTTCATCACCGCGTCGTCATGGTTATGAAACCCACCCTGGGTTTAACCGTTTCCATGCGCCGCTCGTCTTAGGGGGGCGGGGTCATCTTCAACCTGAGTTGCCATCTAACTGTCCAATCACAGAGGAGCACAACAATAACACACACACACCACTGAATATGGAACATAAGTTATGGAACACTGGAACATTATGTTCCAGCTCTGTTCTATTCTAGTCACACACTGTGTAAGATTCATACTGTATGTTCCACAGTTTAAGTTACATAGTCGAGCTTTATTCTCTCTCTTAAATAATGTAGGCATACGGTATCACCCCTCGAATGATCTCCTATACTTCTACATTGACATCAGCATGATTGATTGATTGATTTTATTTATTTTTAAGACAGGGACAAGGTACAGTAGACATTTACCCTATAGAATAGGGAGAGATGCACTGTACAAGGTTATAGCTAAACAGCTAATTTCCACCCGCAGTCCCTGGGCAAATAAATATACAGTCTTAAAATAGTGGGGCAAATAGTACACAGTAGGAAAGTTACATACATAGAAGGAATACAAAAAGACATAGAAGGAATACAAAAAAGCATCACACTCACACAAATGTTTTGTTTAACTGTCATTTCCCCAGGCAGGTTATTTAAGAAACACACACACGCACACATCAGACGGATCAAGATTGGCAGTGACGGTCCCAAGGCGGCGCGGCCGTATCTCTGAGTCTGCTCGCCGCACATCGCCAGCACGCTCTCAGACAGATGGGCCTCCAGACTCCAACCCTCCAGCTTTCAGGCTGACTGGCTTTCGCTTTCTCACCAGCTCACCCCAGGGACACAGACAGCATGCAAGATGAGTGTGTGTGTGTGTGTGTGTGTGTGTGTGTGTGTGCAGTCCAATTCAGATTCATTATCTCTCCTACGGCTCTGACTGTGTCGGTTGTACCCAGGTGACTAAGCCAGACCAGACAGATGTAGGCAGAAAATACAGACTGTCAAGTCTCTGGGCTACTGGTTTTTCACCTTTGTGTGTGTGTGTGTGTGGGTGTGTGTGTGTGTGTGTGTGTCAGGCGTGCTCTATGATAACTCAGCATAGACAGGAGAGAACAAGAGATGCCTCGCGGGTGAAGGATTGGACTGGGAAAAAACAGTATGTTTCCACCACGTGTGCATGGGTATGTCAAACCTGTTCCTGAAATGGACATTTTAGCATATCAGTATAGTCTATCTTCTTGCATGTGCCAACCTGTGTGTGTGTGTGTGTGTGTGTGTGTGTGTTTCAGAGCTGAGGCAGATGTCTGATTGGTTGATTGAGTGAGTGAGTGAGTGAGTGAGTGAGTGAGTGAGTGAGTGAGTGAGTGAGTGAGTGAGTGAGTGAGTGAGTGAGTGAGTGAGTGAGTGAGTGAGTGAGTGAGTGAGTGAGTGAGTGAGTGAGTGAGTGAGTGAGCGAGCGAGCGTGCGTGTGTGTGTGTGTGCGTGTTAGCTGTCTGTCACGGTGGCAAGCCTCACAGCCAGTCTCATACCTCCGCCAGTCCAATCCAAACACAGACCCGGAAAAACAAAGAGGGCTGGAGAGCCGCGCTAGCTCTGGGAAATAAAATAAATCACCCGACAAGTCAAAACAAAGGTTGTCTTGAGAGCGTCATAACCCCCCCCCCCCCACCAAGCTCAGCTCTCCTCCCTCCAGATTCCATTCCTCTTGTTTCAAATTGACATTACATCCATCTATCCCCCCCCTTCCCAGCCCTAAGAGCCCCCCGCCCACCTCGACTAGCACCCTTCTTCCTCCCCTCACACCCACCAGCCCACACAGATCCACCCCCCTCCCTCTCGCCCTGCCCCCCCATTCAGCCTCGCCCGCCTCCCCCCGCCCCCCAGCCCGGGGCCCCTCTACCCTGCCTGGCTGTCCCTCCATCAGTCCCCCCCACCCGTCCTCCCCCAGACCCACAGCCCCCGCCCCCCAGGCTTGGTTGTTAGTGCAGGATCGGGTTTGTGATCTCAGGTGCTGCTGGCCATTGTTTCCTGTGGCAGTGGGTGCTGCAGAAATGGGGGGACGTGGTATTTATAGCACCTGATCGACCTGGCCCCCCCATCCCAGTCCAACCTGTACACACCCTTAGCCTAACACAATCCGCCCCCCCCCCCCACACACACACACACCAATCCGTCCCAGCCCATTCCAGGGCCTCACAATCCCCCACCTCCAACCCTCACCCCGTGAGCCTCAACCCTTACTCAAGCCCACTCTGATCTGGCACGGCCCAGTCCAGGAAACCCACTTCTCTAAATCTCCTGACTACACACATTCCACCGGCACGGCTGGCCTGCCTCGCAAACTCCATGTTTTGGGGCATGTGGGGGGCGCAGCTAAGGCAAGGTACACACCAGCACAGCAGGAAAGAGAGGAACTTCTGAACGGATAGTTTTTGTTCACAGGATAGATAAATAATAAGTTAAAAAATATATATTTATATGTTTGTTTTTTTACCAGAACAGTGTTCCACACCCAATCAACAGACACGAAGATGAGAAAGCAGAAAAGGAGAAATACAAACATGGCCATTTTGCTGATTTGACTGATTTTATGTCAGATCGCTCTCTGTGGCAACAACAGGAAATGGAAACCACTTCGCTGCACATGAGATCACCTTCCTCTCCTTGCACGTTCCTACCACATTTATAAGCAACACGAGACATGACAGGTTGGGCGGTAGTGTGTATATGTGTGTTTATGTGTGTGTGTTTGTGTGTGTGTGTGTGTGTGTGTGTGGATTGATAACCATGGCTTACGTACATCACATGGCTTACCTCACAAAAACAACACCACACACGAGAAGCAACATTCCCTTACGTAACGAGAGGCATAAATATGGTTGGTTTGACATTCACC